>NC_088863.1:52472949-52481478 GCF_032884065.1 Artemia franciscana | reverse complement strand
GTGTCCGATTGCAAAACGATGACTCTGGTCAAACATTTTAAGATCAATTGCTGGCAATTGAAAACGGAAAGCTCCCAGTAGACTCAATTTCAGGACATATACAACTACCTGCTGATTTCTGTAATTTAGTGACGTCCAAAAATGAATTGATTGAAAAAGTATTTCCGAATATTCTAAAAAATTATAAAAATAATAAATGGCTAAGTGAAAGAGCGATTCTCGCACCCAAAAATATAGACGTCCACGAAATCAACAATATTGTTTTGACCAAGATTCGAGACCAGGCAGTCCTTTACAAGTCAGTCGACACAGTTTTGGAACCAAATGAAGCGGTTAATTATCCATCTGAATTTTTAAATTCCATAGGTCTTTCAGGGTTTCCACCACACGTGCTACAACTAAAAATAGGCGTACCAATAATACTTTTAAGAAATATCAACCCACCAGAGCTTTGCAATGGCACGCGACTTGCCGTAAAAAAACAATGGAAAACCTAATAGAGGCCACAATATTGACAGGGCCTTTTGAGGGTGAGGCTGTTCTTATTCCTCGCATTCCCATGATTCCAACCTGCTCTATGATAAATTTGCCCTTTCACTTTGAAAGTAGACATAAATTGATCTGGATTTTCGATTTGGGCTCCAAACGACGTCATTTGGAAACATGAGTTGTATTTTCTGATTTGTGACAAAAAACGGTTAGATTCTGACGTAGTTCCAGTAAGGAAAGTCTTCAATGGCTCTGGTGGTGCAGCCAATAGAGGAAGTTCAACTTTTCCTGAGGCGCAACACATTCCCATTGTTTCAACATTGAATTTCAAGGCCTTGCAATAGGGACAAATTTTAGACATTGTCCCGATTTGAACACATCTACTCAAGCTATAATCATCGACTGGGCTGTACCTGAATGCCAGGCGATAACTTTCAGGTTGCTCTGATTCCTCGGCACGCTTTCGTTTCTTACTTTCTCTATCAGCAGCAAGCCTGATTTTTTGCTGTTCTTGTGATTCCTCGGCACGCTTTCTTTTCTTACTTTCTCTATCAGCAGCAAGCCTGATTTCTTGCTGTTCTTGTGATTCCTCGGAACGCCTTCTTTTTTCACTTTCTCTTTTAGCAGCAAATCTGCTTTCGCGTTGCTCTGGTAGTTCCTCGGCACGATTTCTTTTCTGACTTTCTCTATCAGCAGCAAGTTTTTTGGCATAGACTCTTTGAGCATCTTCATTGGCTTTTGCCATTGTAAGTTCATCAGTCATTGTAAACTTAAACATTAATAGATTTCTACGTGAACATATATGTCTTAAATATCTTTAATGACATCACCGTCAAAGCAAAAATGACGACAACTAACTTCATGACGTCAGTGGATACAGCAACATGACGTCACCTGATCCACAGACACCCCAACACCTAGTTGGTGGGGCGCTTCGCGCCCCCCCCCCCTCCAAGCCCCGCCCCCCGTGCGCGTAAGTCGTTACGCGCCATATTAGTTACGCGCCATTGTAGTTGTGTCTTTGTGTCCCACCTGTGAATACAGATAGATTTATATATGTGTTTCAAACTACGTAAAAATTGCGAATATACAACATTCTTGGCTTTCCCACTACTGGGAGCTTTCTGTTTCCGATTGCCAGCAATTGATCTGAAAATGTTTGACCAGAGTCATCGTTTTGCAATCGGACACGCATATTTGTAGTTAATTTTAATATTTTTACGTGTGCCCATAAATTAGAATTTTTCAGGCAAGCATTCATTTCGTCTGCAGGAGTTAAACTACGTAGAAATTGCGAATATACAACATTCTTGACTTTCCCATTGTCTGTGCATATACAAAGCCGTATGTACTAATAATGACGTCATATGCAAACGCTCTTTTTACAAACAAACAAACATGCATACACACAACTCGTTTTTATATAGATAGATAGATAGATAGATACAATACAAATTAACTGCGTAAAACTTGCGAATATACAACATTCTTCGCTGTCCAATTGTCGCTGCATATAAATAGATTGTCAGGTTTACCGACCCTCAAACATGCAACGTACAATTGTCCATGGGAAAAACAATCAGTATTAAGATCTATACCACATTTTTCTAATGATTGACCTTGAGCTTTGTTAATGGTGATTGCAAATGCTAATCGAATTGGGAATTGCAATCTTTTAAATTCAAAAGGCAGATCCGTTGGAATCATGGGAATGCGAGGAAAAAGAACAGCCTCACCCTCAAAAGGCCCTGTCAAGATTGTGGCCTCTATTAGGTTTTCCATTGTTTTTTACGGCAAGTTGCGTACCATTGCAAAGCTTTGGTGGGTTGATATTTCTTAAAAGTATTATTGGTACGCCTATTTTTAGTTGTAACACGTGTGGTGGAAACCCTGAAAGATCTATGGAATTTAAAAATTCAGATGGATAATTAACCGCTTCATTTAGTTCCAAAACTGTGTCGACTGACTTGTAAAGGACTGCCTGGTCTCGAATCTTGGTCAAAACAATATTGTTGATTTCGTGGACGTCTATATTTTTGGGTGCGAGAATCGCTCTTTCACTTAGCCATTTATTATTTTTATAATTTTTTAGAATATTCGGAAATACTTTTTCAATCAATTCATTTTTGGACGTCAATAAATTACAGAAATCAGCAGGTAGTTGTATACGTCCTGAAATTGAGTCTACTGGGAGCTTTCCGTTTTCAATTGCCAGCAATTGATCTGAAAATGTTTGACCAGAGTCATCGTTTTGCAATCGGACACAATATTTGTAGTTAATTTTAATATTTTTACGTGTGCCCATAAATTAGAATTTTTAAGGCAAGCATTCATTTCGTCTGCAGGAGTTGATCTAGGTATTATAGGTAATGTTTGCCTGAAATCTCCCGCAAGCAATATTAAAAGTTTTATCACAAACCTTTTACCAGTACCTCCTGGCGCATCCAAAAAGAAAATTTCTCCAACGTTGTTATCGAAACAATGCATTATCGTATCATAAATGTCTTTTTGTTCCGACGTTAACTTGGAAATGTTATTTTGTACATACGACAGTAGATCACTCGTACAGTAACTTTGTTCACGATCCAATTCTATACATGTCGAAACAGCAGCGATACGGTTAGGTGAAGGCATTCCCAAATCCTGAAGAGGTTTGTTTGCCATACGTACGCACAAATCTTCTATAATAACTAAATTGTAGTTATAAATTTCTGATGTAAAATCAAAAGTCATATCTGACGTCTCTAACTGTTTTCGATGGAGTATATCTTCGGACATTTTTGACTTATATTTTTCCCATAACTCTGTAGGAGCTGATGGAGAGCAAGTTGTTAAAATGATGCCAAACAATGCACGAATTTGACTTGGGGTTGACGTTTCGCACGCGTCATTGATGCAGTTATCCCAGTGTTGGTCATTCTCCAATAAATTCAGAGCTTGGCATGCACTACGGTAAGTGTCATATATAGTACCGTTTACAGTTCTCAAATACTCAAAGGATGTCGGACCGGGTACATTCACCAAAAGCAGGCGTAGAAAGAAGCATTCATGTTGATTGGGGTGAACGGTGTAGAGTCTTCCTATCGTGGTATCTTTGAAGATGGTAGGTTGGCCATCGACTGACTGGCTTCACTATGAAATACATATCGCCGAACCTTTGTTTTTTTAACTAAAATCTGGTAGGCATTGATGACCTTATCCAAGTCAAAATCCCAAACCCAATCATCATCGCTATCATTTTCAGTTTTGATATGTTTTGACTCTCGCTGTCCAGGTGGATCTTCATCTAACTGCGCGGTTTTGCGTTCTTTAGCCTCAAGCCTGTTTCCTTGCTGTTCTTTTCAAGCCTCGGCACGCTTTCTTTTCTGACCTTCTCTATAAGCAGCAAGTTTTTTGGCATAGACTCTTTGAGCATCTTCATCGGCTTTTGACATTGTAAGGTCATCAGTCATTTTAAACTTAAACATTAATAGATTTCTACGTGAACATATATGTCTTAAATATCTTTAATGACGTCACCGTCAAAGCAAAAATGACGACAACTAATTTCATGACGTCAGTCGACACAGAAACATGACGTCACTTGATCAACAGACAGACACACAGACAGACAACTTTCAGTTATAGCAAAAATGACGACAATAAAATGATGCCAAACAATGCACGAATTTGACTTGGGGTTGACGTTTCGCACGCGTCATTGATGCAGTTATCCCAGTGTTGGTCATTCTCCAATTAATTCAGAGCTTGGCATGCACTACGGTAAGTGTCATGTATAATACCGTTTACAGTTCTCAAATACTCAAAGGATGTCGGACCGGGTACATTCACCAAAAGCAGGCGTAGAAAGAAGCATTCATGTTGATTGGGGTGAACGGTGTAGAGAAGAAGCATTCATGTTGATTGGGGTGAACGGTGTAGAGTCTTCCTATCGTGGTATCTTTGAAGATGGTAGGTTGGCCATCGACTGACTGGCTTCACTATGAAATACATATCGCCGAACCTTTGTTTTTTTAACTAAAATCTGGTAGGCATTGATGACCTTATCCAAGTCAAAATCCCAAACCCAATCATCATCGCTATCATTTTCAGTTTTGATATGTTTTGACTCTCGCTGTCCAGGTGGATCTTCATCTAACTACGCGGTTTTGCGTTCTTTAGCCTCAAGCCTGTTTCCTTGCTGTTCTTTTGATTCCTCGGCACGCTTTCTTTTCTGACTTTCTCTATCAGCAGCAAGTTTTTTCGCATAGACTCTTTGAGCATTTTCAACGGCTTTTGCCATTGTAAGTTCATCAGCCATTTTAAACTTAAACATTAATAGATTTCTACGTGAACATATATGTCTTAAATATCTTTAATGACGTCACCGTCATAGCAAAAATGACGACAACTATCTTCATGACGTCAGTCGACACAGAAACATGACGTTACCTGATCCACAGACAGACAGAAAACTTATTTTTATATATATAGAAGATATATATATATAGATTGTTCAAACAAATGAGCTTAGTTACGCTTTACAAAAAAAAATGTCATTTTATAATAAACATGCTAACATCATGGCTGGTGAACCAATACTAAGTTAATTTCCTGTTTTATGCAAACAAATTCTGAAATTTTTTACTCCTAAAAGAGCATAGAGCTATAAGTTATTAGGATTTCCATAGTCGTTTTATTAGTTCATACACTCTGCCGTTCTTGCGATGGCGCAGATACGCCTTTTGAAAACTTTCATACTCACAGTTTGCTTTAAACATTTTGATGCACTCATTCTGGATACATTTTGAACAAAGTGCTATAACTTTTCAAAACATCGACGAAACAAAACAAAAAATTACTACAATATTCCATCTGACTGAAAAAAAGTAAATTAAAGATAAACTGAATGTTTAATATATACTAATTTAAAGTAATGACGGAAGAAGTTTTTCAAAGAATATTAAAGAGCTACACTAAACCTAAAATGAGCAGAAATAAAGTTGAATAATTTTCCAGCATAAAACTACCACAAATTGCCACCGTTAAATAAATGAAACCCAAAACGAACAGGAATTATAATACAAAACCGAGTTAAACTCAGAACGACCTCAAAACTCAGAAATTCAAAACTTAGATTGAATATTCAAGTCAAACATAGAAAGAACAAAATCAATGCAAACAAGAGTTTGGCTATGCTCCCTTCCCCTCCACTAACTGTAAAAGCATAAAGGTAATAATGTCATTTTAGCTTTATTAAAAATTAATTATATTACAAATATTTCCTTTTGTACTGAGTTGCTGTGCTTTCAGTAATCAATATTATTATATATCCAATATTAAGTTGAATTTATTTGTTCTTTCCTAGGATAGTTCAGGACATATACTTTTAATAAAACGCAAGTGACGCAGTAGTGTTTAGACTTTTACAGGTAGGGAGGGGAGAAGACAGAAGCCAAACTCTTCTTTGTGGTGATTTTTGTTTGTTGTAAGTTTGATTTGAATATCCAATTTAAATTTTACTCGTTTTAAAATTTATTTACTCATTTATATTAGTACCTATTGACGTTTTTGTTGGCTATGATTGTTTATTTAATTTCTGTTCATTTCATGTTTCTTTTATTCTCTAATAGTAATGTCTGGTCGTTTTAAATTTGGATTATTATATGAATTAATTTTTTTAGTAGTTAAGTTTAGTATGGCACTTTACTAATCTTTGAAAAAAATTCTTCTTCATAAATTTTTCTAAAATTATTAAATGAAAATGCCTTTTTACTGTTTTTTTAAAAACAAGTTTCTTGTCTTGTGCCTTTTTGGTAAATCCAAGTCCTGCACTTTCGGCCAAATGTCACAAAAAACAAAAAAAAAATGTGGTATATAAACATTTCTCTTTATTAAATCACATTACAAAAATTGTGTTGAGCCAAGATAAAACCAGAAATAGAAAGTGACTCAAACGGAAAGAAAAAAATTATTACGATTTTTACTTGATTACGAGCTTCCTTGCGACAGGAGGAATTGAACCGCTGACCCATTGATCATGAGAACAGTGCTTATCCACTACGCTGTCACAAGGTATAGGGTTATTTTGTTTTTCCATCTGTTTATAAAGTTCACAAAGTTTCAATAGAAAATTTATAATAATAGCTGATTTTTTTTTTCCTTAGGGGGTGGGACTGAGGGTTCAGCAAAGCAATGGATTATTTTCCAATCAGAAATTTGATCATTGGATTTTCTTTTTTACTTAGTTAGGCATGTTTTCTTAATATTTTTCTTTTGTTCTTCCGATACATGAGTCATTTTGCCTTATTATTTTAATTCCGTAGTACTTTTTTTTTCGGTATTAAAACATTAAAATGTATTCTATACTTTATTCTGATTTACTTTGTTTCTTTTTTTGAAAAACAAAATATGAATCGATATATTAATCTGTACATAGAAATATACTTTTATCCAAAAGTGAACACGGAAACTCTAATTCTCTAAAATCTAATCCCCACAAACATTAAAGTATTAAGCATTATGATTTGCATAGTCGGTTTATTAGTTCAACTTCCTTCTCAAAATATCCAAAAGGTAAAAAAAATTTGTAAAGAGTTCTTTAAATATTCAAAACATCAAAGAACGAAAAAATAAATTACTACAATATTCAAGAAGACTGAAAAAAAGTAAATAAAAATAAACTGAATGTTTAATATATACTATTTTAAAAAAAAATCGCGAAAGAAGTTTTTAAAGAAAAGTAGAGATACACTAAAACTAAAATGATCAAAAATAAAGTCGAATAATTTTTCAAGCATAAAACTACCATAAATTATCAAAAAGAACAGGAATCACAATAAATAACCGAGTCAAACTCAAAACGAGAAGAAACTAATATGATTAGGATTGACACCCTAAAATTTTCAACTATTTCTTAGCAGCATTTTACACAATTTCCAATAAAACACGTCCTTTTGAGAGTCTGGACACACATGCAAATATTCCTTGATTTAGTTTTCCACCTTCACATGTTCCCCTGAAAATTAAAATGTATTCTCCTTCCTAAGACCACCATACAAATGGGGCCTTTGGATTTAGTTTTATAGAACATTCCATGATAGTTTCTACTTTGTTCCTTATTCTATACCCTATTGCCGCCTGGATATCTTTGTAGCCTTGATTCACTTAAGCTATTTTTATTTAGTTCAATAGTGGTAATAATAGGCGTAGCATCTACTTCTATTAATAGAAGTAGAATAGCAGTAAAAGTGGTATTATTGGTGGCCCTAAGAATTTCGGCACTTTGTATTAACCAAGTGACATATAGCGATCGTAAACTCTGTCGGTCGGTCTGTCTGTCCCAGTTTTGCTAATTTAGGCACTTCAAGATAGGCTAAGATGATTACATTTGGCAGGTTTATCTGGGATCAGACCAGATTAAATTAGAAAAAGTCGTTTCCCTGATTCATTATCTTGGGGGAAGTGGGGGATGGTTAATTCGGAAAAATTAGAAAAATGAGTTAGTTTAACTTACGAACGGGTGATCAGATCTTAATGAAATTTGATATTTAGAAAGATCTTGTCTCAGAACTCTTATTTTAAATTTTGACCGGATCCAGTGACACTGGGGGGAGCTGGAGGGGAAAACTAAAATTTTGGAAAACGCTTTGAATGGAAGGATCGGGATGAAACTTGGTGACAATAATAAGCACAAGACTTAGATAGGTGATTAACATAACCGGAACGGATCTGCTCTCTTTGGGGGAGTTGTGGAGGAACCTAACCTGAAAAATTAGAAAAAATTAGGTATTTTTAACTTACGAAGGAGTGATCAGATCTTAATGAAATTTCATATTTAGATGGATCTTGTAATTCAGATCTCTTGTTTTACATCCTGACTAGATCCGGTGTCATTGGGAGGAGTTGGGGGGGGGGGGGGGTTGGAAATCTTAGAAAACGCTTAGAGTATAGAGATCAGGATGATACTTGGCGGAAAGCATAAGCACAAGTTCGAGATACGTGACTGGCATATCCAGACCGGATTCACTCTATTTGGGTAGTTGAGGGGGGGGGGGTAAT